>NC_081564.1:57246724-57271139 GCF_022355385.1 Mustela nigripes | reverse complement strand
CCTTTCTCTTTTCTTTTTGATAAGTCGGGCCAGGGGTTTATCAATTTTATTAATTCTTTCAAAGAACCAGCTCCTAGTTTCGTTGATTTGTTCTATTGTTTTTTTGGTTTCTATTTCATTGATTTCTGCTGTTGAGAGTTTTGAATGAGCAACTAAGCACTTTGATTTTCTCCCAGAAGTGTTCTCATGGTCCCCAGACCTTGAAGGCATCAATCATGACTCTCAAGAGGAGGTTAGGCGGACATGATTCCAGAACTGTTTTCCTGGCAGTGTGAAGAAGGGCTGCCTGACTGCTAAGATCTCTGCCTACGGATTTTATATATTAATGCAGGAGAGATTCCATTTTAGAATATCAGGAACCATGTGGAAGAGGAGCATATTTCCATAACTCTGTTTTTCTTAAAACCAAGGAAACAATCATTAGAGATTTCTTTTTACCGGTTTTTCCTTCCTCCCTTCACTGCAAAAAATTGAAGCACCTTCAAGTAGAAATAGAGTTGCTCCGGGGGAGATTTTATGTTGTTCCTGTGCTTAGTCTTGATAGAAAGGAGCTGGAAATTCGATGCAATGAAAACTGCTGTAATTTGTATCATAGGCCTGAGTAATAATAATCCTGTGTTCCATAGGCTGTTACTTCAACATAGAAGACACTTCCTCCCCTCTGCACTTCCTTAAATCCTTTCTTTCAGCAGTGCCAGCAGAAATATCCCTCTTCAGACCACCTTCCCAATTTACGTTTTATTATCCAAATTACCTTGACCATACCCAATGCTTGGCAATTTCTCTTTACAATGGGATGCTTATTTCCTTGAGGGAAAAGACTCACCCTATCCTATGTGTTTCACTTTTCCAAGACTTTGCCCAGGCCTGGATACAAAACATCTGCTCCAAACATCTTTGTCAAATTGACAGAATTAAACTTGAGTCAAGAAAGTTCCACACAGGAGGAGGTCTTAACAAATAAAGAAGCTGAGCAGCAGCTGTTAGAAGTTATAACGTTAGCATCGATCTGAAGGTTGTTTGGAAGCTTCTTTCATTTTCTTGCTAATGGCATTAGGGGCTCTGCAGCAGATAACAGGCTCTGACATGGAGACCTTAATCCAGGCAGTCTGCAGAAGCCCTGACCTTCAAGAAGCACAGACATTGATCAGCACAGAGAGGGTGGAGGGTCAGAGATTGAGAGTCATCAAGCCATACAGAACTGCAAAAAAAGCAAAGTTGCTCATCTTGTACCTTGGAAAAGGCCAGTGTTAATCCAAACCAGGAAGGGGGACATCTGTAGGGAGTTTCTTAGAAAAATGTACACCACTGTTTTGTTACCACTCTAGAAAATCCCTTGAAATTAGGGATATGTTAAAATATCAGGCCAGGTCAACCAGGAGGAAAGGTGAAATGGGAATTCTGAGACTGTATCACATCATTCCATTTTCACCCAATTCCTATTTCCATAGATGTCAAGTGGAAGCTAAACAATTAAGGCCTCATTCTCTGAATTTAATGATATGGTTTTCATGCTACCTATCCTTATGCATGACAATAGCTCAGAACAGAAGGAAAAGTCTATACACACAATTTGATTTGAGGCTCCATCTACTACCAAGTTTAGATTTCTTTGTCATCATCCCCAATTCCTAATAGGCTTGAAATATCTTCCTTTTGAGTCACTAACAAACTAGACTACAAAGATTGGGAAATTGTTCTAGGAGAATACCATTAATATATATGATTTTTGAGAAACCAAGAGGGTGGAGAAATAGAAACCTAACATTTATGAGTAGCTATTGCAGTCAAAGGTTGGATATTTATATATTTTTATTTGTTTATTTTGGCTCAAGAAGAGGTCTATATAAATTTAACTTTTTTCCACCAAGCAATTTTTTCATAAGTTTTACAAAATTTTCACAAAGGGCCATTTGTTTTCTCTCTCTCTCTCTCTCTCTCACACACACACACCCACACAAACATGCTTATATGTATGCAAACAGTTAATGTTCATTTTGGATTACTAAGTTTATTAATTGGGCTTCTGCTGAAGGGAGAAAATGAAGCAGTTTCAGTTATGGATTCAATAGAGTTCTCATAAAAATAACGTTTGTGGAGAAGCTTTATTATATATGTCCATAGGTGTACATATACCTATAATTTCATGAGAAATAAATAAAAACACTCTTTTTGTAAAAATATTGAAACCATTCTTAACATACAATGAAAACAAATATGTGAAAGTCTCACTTTCATTTATAACAATATTACTACCAGTCCGTTTCCATCCATGAGGGCAGACAAGACTGGTGGTGTACATACCATAGGCTTGTTTGCAGAGCTTAGACCTACACAAGGGGTTGCTCAAAGTATGTGGGTAGATAGAAAGAAATAGCAGGATAGAATGTAAGGATTCCAAGTTAGAAATTGGCCTTTCAGATTTCTATTTAGCTAGTTTTGCTAAATAGACAGAATATATCTTATTTAACATTTTAGCTTGATTTATAACTTTTAAATATTTTGACAAAGGATACATGTAACTCCATTTGTGCTTTTATTTCTGACTGTTCTGGGAGGGACAGTCCATATTGGTATGGGAGATAACTTCCAAGTAGAACATAGCTGTGCCACTGAGTTGAAATAAAAACTGAAGTTCAGGGAGTCTGAGGTCACCAGAAGTTGCAGGGCAGAATTCCCAAAAGGAAGAAACTATGGAGAAGAATAACTTCAGAAATCTGCATTTATTTTCATGAGTTATTGATGAGTTATAGGATGTGCTGCACATTGTGAGCAAGAAGTCAGGTAAGCTAACTAGTTCCTGGATGTCACAGAGACCAGGAATTGTTTAAGGTCCACCACAAATTATGCAATCAGAAAAGACAACCATCACTTGTTTCATTTAGTAAAGGGCCATACCTCAGTATGTGGGATGGAACTCAATGAAAGGCTACTCTAGATTTAGCCTAACAAAGTGTGATTTAAACAAAGAAAGAAAAAACAAATATTAGTTCCTTAACTGTCTACTGAAATAAAAAGCAAAGTTATTTATAGAAAGAGAACAAATTCCATACACTTCATAGTCTAATATTTTTAACAATCTAAAAATCATAATGGAAGTATTCAAACAAAACTTAGTAGATGTGCAAAAAACATATGTGACATATTACCAGGAGGAAAAAAGCTAGAGAAGCAGAAAATTTCAGAAATACTTCTTAAAATGTGGAATTAGTAACCGAGAACTTTAAAACAGCTATTATAGCTGTGCTCAGATATGTCAAAGAAAATCTGTAAGAATGAGAAAAAAAATGGAAGATATAGACAAAAGGAATAGGATGAAAGAGTGAGGAGATGTAAAATGAAAGTTTCAGTAGGCAGAAGAAATAAAAATGAACTTGGAGGCATAACAATAAAAATTATTCAAAATGAAATATGCAGATTATTGAAAAAACAAACATGCACAGAGTGTTTTTGATCTGTGGGACAACATTAGCTGGTCTACTATAGTAGCAATTGGAGTTTGAGAGGGAATGGGGAAGATAGAAATTATTTGAAGAAATAATGGCCATCTTTTTTAAAAAATTGCTACAACATAAAAATTATAAACTCACCCAATAACCTCATCAAAACCAACCAAAACCTAATCAGAATAAACACAATGGATACCACACAGAGATACATCATAATTAAGTCTCTGAAAATGAATAACAAAAATGAAAGCAACCAAAACAGAAAAAAATAAAATAAAAAGGAAGACACATTATATACAAAGAGAGCAGCAAAGAATACATAACCAAATAATTCACATAAGAAATTAAGCAAGACAAAACCCAAGGAAACAATATGTTCAAAGTTTTGAAACTGTCAAGCTAGAATTCTTTTAAATATCAAGGGAAAATGAAGACTTTCAGAAAAAAAGAGAGAGAGAGAGAATTAAGGTCTAAGATTTGTGTAACTGAAGTTGCAGAAAAGGAGGAGAAATAAAATGATGCTGTAAAAGATATTTAAAGTAATTATGGTTAACGTTGCAAAATTTGTCAAAAGACAGAACTGTAGATTCATGAGGTTGAGTCAACTCCAACCTGGCAGCTCTAACACAGTGGGAGTAGTGTAAAGGACCTATATATTGGTATGAATTAGTGAGATTTCTATATTCCATATGAATTGGTACAACATTAACTCTGTTAATATTAGAGTTAAGTATGTTGGAGTTGTTAGAGTTAAGTATGTATACTGTAACATCTAGAGCACTCACAAAAAATCTCTGCCCAGATATATGAGGGACACAATAGATAAATTATACTGGAATTTTAAGCAATGCTCAAATAATCCTAAGGAAAGCAGGGTCATGGCTGTAGAGGAACAGAATAAAAAGGTAATAAACAAAATAACAAAATAAATAATAAAATGGTAGATCTAAACCCAAGCATTTCAATAAATACATTAAATCCAAATAGTCTCAACACACCAAAACATTTTTTTTTAAGACAGAAACTATCAGAGTGGATTAGAACACGTACACACACTTACACTATTCAACCATATGCTATGCCAAGAAAATTGCAAGAAGCTCACTTAAAATATAATAGCACAGGCACATTAAAAATAAAATGATGGAAAAAGAAACATAAAGGCCATGTACACACTGCATACTCATACACAAAACTGAAGTGACTTTTAAAATTAGGCAAAGTAGACATGAGAGCAAAAGAAATTATCAGAGACAAAACAGACATTACTTAATAATGAAAAGATTAATCCCTCAAGAATACATAACAACCCTGACTATATATGCACCTACCTCATGGAGAGATCTCAAAATCATTAGCCAATTGGGAAATTAATATCAAAACCCTCAAAAAGGTCCTATTTAATAACCACTATATGGCTATTTAAAAAAAGACAAAATAAATAAGTAACATTTTTTTAAAAAGGCAATAACAAGTATTGGTAAGGATATGGGAGAAATGGAAATCTTACAATGTGAGAATGTAAAATGCTGCAATCACTTTAGAAAAAGTGAAATTTTCTTAAAATGCTAGACACAGAATTATATAAATTTAGAGAGAGGGATATTTTATATATATAACCCAGCAATTTCACTCCTAGGTATACACTCAAGAGAAACAAAAATACATATCTATGCAAAAGTTCAAACACAAATATTCATAGCAGCAGTATTTGTATAGTCAAAATATAGGCAAAAAATAGGAACAACAAAAATTAATATTAACTAGTTATTAGAAAATTAAAGTCATCACTCCTCTCCCAGCAATAGATAGAACCAGGAGAGAAAATTTAGCAAGGATATGGAATAACTGAACACCACCATCAACCAATTGGATCTCATTGACATGTATAGAGCACTCCACCAAACAATAATAACATAAGAATGGAACATTCATCATGATAGACTATATTTTGTGTAATAAAACAAATCTTAACAATTCAAACAAATTAAAATCATACAGAAGTGTATTTTCCAACTACAATGGAATGAAATTAGAAGTTAGTGACAGAAAGATAACATGAAAGTCTCCAAAGAATTGGAAATTAAACAACATAATTATAAATAATTCACATATCAAAGAAAACTAGAAAATCTTTTGACAAAAAATGAAAATACAGCATATCAAAGTTAGTATGATGCAGCTAAAAGAGGGCTTAGAAGAAATTTTATAACATCAAATTCTTACATTAGAAAAGAAGAAATGCCTCAAATCAACAATCTAAGCTTCTATGTAAAGTAAAAAAAGACAGCACAAAATACAGCATCCATCATCATTAGGGAAATACAAATCAAAACTATAATGAAATACCACTTCACACCCATCAGAATGGCTAAAATTAACAACACAGGAGAAAACCAGATGTTGGTGAGGATGCAGAGAAAAGGGGAACCCTCTTGCACTGTTGGTGGGAATGCAAACTGGTGTAGCCACTCTGGAAAACAGTATGGTGTTTCTGCAAAAAGCTAAAAATAGAGCTACCCCTGACCCAGCAATTGCACTACCAGATATTTACCCAAATGATATAAAAATACTGATTTTAAGAGACACATGAACCCTGATATCTATAGCAGCATTATCAACAATAGCCAAGTTATGGCAAGAGCCCAAATACCCATCAACCAATGAATGGATATAAAAGGTGTGACATATATGTAATGGAATATTACTCAGCCATCAAAAAGAAGGAAATCTTTCCATTTGCATTGACAAGAGAGGACCTAGAGTGTATTATGCTAAGTGAAATATGTCAGTCATAGAAAGACAAATACTATATGAGTTCACTCATATGCAGAATTTATGAAACAAAGCAGATGAACATAGGGGAAAGAAAAAAAAAGAGAGGGAGGCAAACCATAAGAGAGGCTCTTAACTATGGAGAGCAAACTGAGGGTTGCTGGAGGTGGGGGACGGTGAAGGGATGGGCTTAATCAATGATGGGTATTAAGGAGGACACTTCTGATGAGCACTGGGAGGTTATATGTAAAAGATGAATCAATAACTTCTACTCCAGAAAATAATATTACACTATATGTTAACTAACTAGAACTTAAATAATAATGTGAAACATTAAATAAATAAATAAATAAATAGATAAATAAAATTGAGGGACAAAAAGAGAGGAAAATAAACCCAAAATGAGCAGAAGGAAAGAAATAATAAACAGTAGAATTGGAAACAATTACCTGGAAAACAGAAAAACAATACAGAAAATCAATGAAACTAAAAGCTGGTTCTTTGGAGAGATCAATAAAATTAATGACCCTCTAGCAAGATTGAGTAAAGGGAGAAGAAAGAAATTGACAACACTAGGAAACAAAGGGGGAAATCATTAGAGATGTCCTTGACTGAAAGAATTATCCAATCTGTACATCTATATAATGCTATATTATACAGTGATAGCATAGAACAGATCTATTTGTGTTAAAAGTCACTGAAGTGCAAAGTAGAAAAAAAAGTCAATTTTGCTGAGTCAATTTTAAAAAGTAATTAAAATTCTCACAAATATATTTTACTGTTTTCCACTGTCACCAAAGATAAATTGTTTATTTCCTAAAATTCTCACTCATGAGATCATTATTATGCTTCGCAATGCTACCTACTGAATGATTATATAGATATTTTCTTTAATTTTGACTTTTGTATTAAAAGTAAAATCAAGAATTTTGCGTATTTTTCGTCTGCATTTTTTTCTTTGTGAACTTGTCATATAAATAATTACCACCTTTTTTTGCTCTCCAAATTTTCCTTTTTTCCTTTTCTTTATATATTTTGAGAGAATACAAATAGTTGTTTTTTTAGAGAGAATACAAATACTTTTTTCATTCCTCATTTGACTTTTAATTTTATAAACTATGTTTTTGGTTCTTTCAAGATTTTTGATGCATCAAATTATTTTTATGTGTTTTGATATATGGGTTTCTACATGCTTAAGATAGGCTTCCCTCCTCAATGTTATAAAAACAATTTTCCACCATATGATTAAACAATTCTAAATGTTTTGGTAATAGACTTACTTTTTACATTTTGGTTTATTATCTATAAGCCATGCATAAATAATGTAAGTATGGGACCTCATTTTATTTTTTCCCCAAATGAATATCTAAATACCCCAATAATGAGGTGCCTAGGTGGCTCAGTCAGTCAAGCATCTGCCTCTGGCTCTGGTCATGGTCCCAGGGTCCTGGGACTGAGCCCCATATCAGGCTCCCTGCTCAGCGGGAACCTGCTTCTCCCTCCCCCTCTCCCTCTGCCACTCCCTCTTCTTGTACTCTCTTGCTCTGTCAAGTAAATAAAATCTTTCAAAAAATAAAAACAATAAACAAACATCCCCAACAATTCCTTCAACATCCCTTATCCCTTGGAATCCTGGCAGTTTTGCTGACCAGTGCTGGTATTTTCAGAGGGTGCGATGGTAGAATGGAGCTCTTCCTCTACTTTTTTTATTTTCCTTTTTACTTGCCCAGATAGAGAACATCTTCCCACATTCATACATCTTCTCAGACACTTTCCAGTTTTTCTTTCTTCACTGATCTATTATCAGAAATGCCTTCTATCTCCCTATTACAGAAGCTATTATTGTGGCAATTGCTATTTTTTTCATGCCCCCTCATGCTGTTACAAAGATGTAATGATGACATTATCTTGTTCTTTCTAATGTCGTTAATAACTCATAGCTATCATAATAATCATTAACTACTACAAAGTTCATAGTATTTCACACCTAGCTAACACACCTAGTTCTATAACTCTAGCCCTAATTGGGAACTGCAACCAGAAGCATATCAGAGTATGATTCAAAAACTGAAGACTTTTTCATGGCAGAAATGAGGCTACGGCAAAGCTCTGCTGTGATCTGCATATGTGAATAGGGAGGGGGTGTGAGAGAGGAGATACTGATTTATCCTCTTATGGTCTTGTGTCTGGACTACTTCCTCAAGCTAGACTCGGTTTTCTCAGAGCAATCAGGATTCTGTTGTGTAATAATCTGCTTGTCTCCTGCCTTCAGGGAAGACACTCAAGATGATCTTGCAAAACCCAGCACATTTCATGATGACAGTCTTCCTCAAAACCTCCAGAAACTTTTTGTATCTAATCCCCCAGAGTAGGGCTTAGTCTCTCTGATCTTGCCTCTTGCTTTTGGGCCTCTTCGATGTTTCTATCCCTTATAGCCCCTCATTTTCCTCCTGAGAGGCCATGTTCATTCCCACAGATAAACCTTCACTCAAGCTGCCTCCAATTTTCCTAGCTTCCCTTCTGAATCTTTCGAGGCCATCATAGAGTCCATGTCCTCTGTGAAATCTTTGCTGTCATTCAAAACTGCATTACTTGTAGGTTAGATGCAGAACTGTCCATGGAATACAATGAATACAAAGAGCAAACGCTTCTTATTCTTTCAGGTACACATTTATTGTCACTTCTGTGCAGCTTACACTCCCTGAGGGCAGGGATCATGCATAGGTTTTGTGCTGCACATGAGAAGTATGGTAAATTATGAGAGTCTTAGTATAAAACAGCATGTGTAAGAGGGATGAAGAGAATACTGAGACATATCATGGATGGCATTTTCTTTAAAAAAAATTAGTAATTAACATGTATTGAACACTTACCAAATGATAGAATATGTCAAGTGCTTTTTTAAAAATCTTTTTTTATTTAATTTTTTTTTTGTGCTCCAAGATTCATTGTTTATGCACCATACCCAGTGCTCCATGCAACATGTGCCCTCCTTAATACCCACCATCAGGCTCACCCATCCGTCACCCCCTCCCCTCCAAAGCTCAGTTTGTTTCTCAGAGTCCACAGTCTCTCATGCTTTGCCTCCCTCTTCGATTTCCCCCAACTCACTTCTCTTCTCCAACTCCCAATGTCCTCCATATTATTCCTTATGCTCCACAAGTGAAACGATATGATAATTGACTCTCTCTTCCTGACCTATATCATGTCAAGTGCTTTTTAAATGATATAAATCAATTATACTCTTCACAAATAACTATTGAACATCTACTATGTGCCAGATATGTCTAAATATAGTTAAATTAGAGACAACCCCTACCCTTATGGGATTCACATTATTATTTCATAAATAGTTACCATTTTAATAAATGCTATAATAGTAACAATAGCCAAAAAACCAATACTAGCTTGATTTATGGAATGTTGTCTGTATATATATTTTTAAGCATCTGTTTACATATGTGTCACAAAAACTCTAACAGGTGATTATTATTATAATTTTATAGATGAGAAATTTGAAACTAAGTGTTAACAAGTCACTTTTCTAAAGTCACTCCTTATTATGTCTGTGATAACAGATATTATTGTGACAGTTCTTAAACATCCATGACCATCTGAGTCAGCTATGGTCCTTGCTAATAATGCCAAAGTTTGGTCTGTACCCATTAAGATTCTCTTTTAGTTGGTCTGGGGAGAGTTTGAGAGGAAACATGGATCCTAATGGATCCCAGTGGTCTGAAGAAAAAAGCATTTGTGTTGGGTATGTCGGATGGTGCAAAAATAAGCCCAGACAAAGAAATACAAATATTGTACAGTATCACTTCCTTATGTGTGAAATTAAAAATATATATATATGTCAAACTTATAGAAAGTAGAAAGGTGGTTGCCTGGTGGCTGGTGGGGGGGTGAAGAAAAGGAGAAAGGTTGGTAAAAGGGTACAGACTTTCTGTTTTAAGATGAATAGGGTGTGAGGGCCTAATGTGTAACATGGTGACTACAGTTGATAATCCTGTACTGAACAATTGAAATATGCTAAGTGAGTAGAACTTAAGTGTTCTAATAGGAAAAAAAAGTCACTGCATGAGGTGACGGATGTGATCATTAACTCAGTTAGTAGAATCCTTTCACAGTATTAATGTATATCAGATCATCATGTTGTACACTTTAAATATGCTATAGTTTTATTTGTCATATACCTCAACAAAGCTGGAAAAGAACAGGGCCAAAGCCATAAATGGTAAAGAACACCAGTGTATGGATGGTAATATCTTGTGCTCAGTGGACCATTCACCTGCCATGTGGTCCTGAGTAAGTTCTAGATCCTCAAATTCTGTTGCCTCAGATCAGATGTAAATAAAGAATTAAACTTTAATATTTTTTTTTTGCATTTTGGAAATAGAAGAGACATTAGAGATCATCAAGTTCAATATTTGCCTTTTAAAAATATAAACAGTAAGACAGTTTAGGTCTTCAGGTGACAATTGTGGTAGACTGGAGATCCTGACCATGCTTTATAACTCTTGACATCAGATATAGAGTCCACTTACCCAGCCATCATCCTGGGCTGGCTTGCAACTTGCTTTGTTCAATCAAATGGGATGGATTGAGGTTATGTGAGTTTTGGAATCTGGAACTCAGCTTCCATTCTGGGAATAGTCCTGCCATCTTGTAAGGAGAGCAAACCTGAATCGCTGAGTGTTAAGAGACCCATTGATGTAAAATCTTAGTGCCAATATCCTACAAATGTAATCAAGGTCATCTGGGACCTTCCTTCCATCCTAGCTGCCATCTGATTGAAACCACACGAATGATTCCATGCTTTTTATGCCATGGAGTTTCAAAGTGACTTACTATACAGAAATAGATAATTGAAACAAAAATCCCACAGCCCTGTCAGTTGCGCACCCACCTGAAAGTGTTTGGTCCACATTTTCGTCTCTGCGCTGGGACCCCAGGCCTCACTTCTCACTAGGTTATCAGTTCCACTGATCCAAAGGAGTTGAAAATACTTTGAATTAAAACTAAATTATAAAATGAAATAAGAACGTAGTATATTCTAATATAACTAATCTCCCTTTCTCATTTTTGTTACAATCTAAGATCTGCATTAAGTTTCTGAGAATAAGCACGCAGCAAGTCTTACAGTTAGCTCTCTACTCTGAATCCCACTTCCACATGACCTGCAAACAGACCATTCTTGTAACTACTCATTTATTTGGACATGCATTGAGCACCTACGATATTAGAAATTCTACTTGACAGAATGAGATAAAGGCTTTTATAGGTGTATATTCCCCCAAGGATTATTTATGAGATCCATATCTCACTCCTGATGTTAAGACCCAGGTGTAGGTCTCCAATGCCTGGAGGAGTGGTTTTTCAGATCACTCCCATTTTAACTCACTTCCACACTGTGACTCTTACTGCAGCTCTGCCTCCATTTTCAGTACCCCACGTGTTCCTCCTCCCCTGATACATGCTGCCTCTTCCCTCAATTTCCTCTCCTGGCCCTCATTTTCTGCTGTTTTAACTTCCACATTTAGTTCTACACATGCTTCATCAATAAATCTCTCTCACTAATTTATCTCCCTGAATATCTCCGATTTTGTTTCCATCACTCTTAATCTCGACAAAACTCTTCTAGAGTGTATTTTGGCATCTGGAGGAAACTGGATTAAGCCTTTCTGGTTCTCTTCAATGGCGTGAGTCCCTCTGTCTCACTTGCTGTTCACAGCCCTCTTTAATTTCCAAGTTCCCATTTTCCAACCCCTGCAGCCCTCCCCAATAAGGGGCCTAGGGATACAATATAGTAGCTGTTTCATTCTTTTCAGCCTGTGGCTGTGTCTACCTCTCCTCCCGAGGAAAAGCTTAAATAAAACACAAAACATTGGTACCTCTAGACTCTGTTAAATAATCACTTATTTTTTAAAGTTTTTTTTAAATATTTAATTTATCTACCCATCAGTAATCAATGAAACATCTAATATTGATTATCTTCCTGTATAACACTGCAATGTGCTGGGAAGATGCAAACATCACTCACGCCCTCCAGGCACTAACAAACACAGCCAAGGAGGGGCAATAAAGCTGACAAAGGGTCCTCTATTTGTTAACTTTCTCATGAGTAACCTATTGAAAAGGAAGCTAATGTGAAATAATTAAATTAACTACTGAGAACATCTATAATAAGATATCTTACCTGGACTTGCCCCAAGGGCATCTTTTTGCCAATTCAAAACAAGTATCTTCTTTAGGCACCTTTCTCTGTCTTTGAATACTGTTGCTTAATAGCACCCAGCTTGAAGAGTGAGAGAATCAACAAGGTTTCTGTCCCTCCTTCCTCCCCAGCCAGGGTCCCTCCCTACAGGACAAAATTTACACAGCTCCTGTGTAGTGCTTCTGCCCCGAAGCCCAGAGGAGAACAAAAGATGGGGCTTCAGAGGCTCTGGAACTTCTTGAAATGGCATGTAAATTAGAACATTTATGGAAGTCTGTGCTTGTTCTCCAGAGACAGACCAGAGAGGGACACAAACTCTGAAACTTCCCCAAAGAGTCTATCCAAAAATGCTTAAGAATCACCACCCCAGACATACAACCTTATAGCACCCTTGGTTGTAGAACTGATGAACCTGGTTTTGCATCCTTGAAACTACTTAAACATTCTAAATTTTTGTTTTTGTCTTGAAGTTGTTTCTTGTGCAGTTAAGTATTCTTAATGGGTTCATACTCACACTGACACCCTCCACACACACATTGTGGTCAGAACCATTCAAATGCACTTGAATACAAAAGTTTGACTCATTAGATTTCAGTTTTTGTACTTCTTCAAAAGCCATTTTTGACTAAGGAGCAAAAATATGTATCTGAACAGATCCAAGGAGTTTTTTCTCCTTCTCCCCAGTACTATCCACATACTCTGTTCTCCTTTTGTCTAAAGTCTAAAGCTTCTCTTTTAGGATTTCTATCTGGCTCTCTGTCCAAGGGTAGAACTCAACTTCTCTAAGTGTAGCTAAAGGGACCTCTAGTTCATGGATTCTTTATCATTCCTATCTTACACATCTTGCACTCAGATCCTTACTTTATACTCTTTCCAGATTAAATTCTATGGAACTTTACTGTGATCACTCCTTTAATAAAATCTTAATTCTCTTGCCCCTGTTATCATATTCATTGGGCAAATGCTCAATCTGGTTAAACCTATCCTTCTGCCTTTTTAGTGCCTGTATCTAAGCAACTGAAATTGTTCTAGAAACCATTGCTGGAGGGAGTATAAATTTCTACTACCAATTTGGGAAACAACTTGGCATTATCTTTAAACTTGTGTCTACTCTATGAGCAAACAATTTCCTTCTTAGGTGAGTAACTCAGAGAAATTGCACACATACACCAAGAGATATGCATGAGAATGGCCATACAGCCTTTTTCTAATAGCAAAAACAAAAGCTATACAGTAAGTGGAAATAAATGAATTACATCTCTAAGCAACACCATGGATGTAGCTAGTAAATATAATACAGAACTAAATTAAGTCATAGAACTCATTCAGTATGTTTTAAAGCTCAAAGCCAGGCAAATTAAACAATATTTAGTTTAGGGCTACAGATGTATGTAGTACCAACATATATACACACAACACATATACACCCCACAGGTATATGACAGAGGCAGAATTCAGAAGACTGGTTATAGCTTCAAGAAAGAGGAAGGGGAAGGAGGAAAGTCTGCTGCAATTACTGGCAAGATTCATATCAACTTCTTAACAACTGGTTTCACTTATTTTTTTTAAGATTTTATTTATTTATTTGACAGAGATCACAAGCAGGCAGAGAGGCAGGCAGAGAGAGAGGGAAGAAGGCTTCCTGTTGAGCAGAGAGCCCAGTGCAGGGCTCAATCCCAGGACCATGAGATCATGACCTGAGTCGAAGGCAGAGGTTTAACCTGCTGAGCCACCCAGGGGCCCCACAACTGGTTTCATTTTCAATATAAAAATGCCCTTCAAATGGGCCCTCAGAACTACCCGGAGATCCTATTGCATTTCAGTAATCAGTTCACTCTCATATTTTTTAAGGTGAATAAACAATTTTCTTCCTTTTGTTTTATTACCTCTTCTCCTTGAATTCAGCTCAGAGGGATGAGAAATTAAACTAAATAACGAGGAACTCTGGAATTTTTTTCTTTTAAAAAATTCTGCCTTTCAATTTTTCTTAGATAAATTGTGTTTTCTTTAAAAGCCTCGTACAAAAAAAAAAGTTAAGATAAATTGTTAGTTCAGATTTGACTGTATATGAGGGTTAGAACACAGAGGTGACAGTTAGAAGGGAGAGTCCTCCCTTCCTCAAGTTTTAATCTATCAGAGAATAGACACAAGCATCATTAGCCAAAACAAGACTGAAAACATCAACATTATTAGTTATTTGGAAACAGTGATGAATTAACAGCTTCTGGTAAACTGGGTTCAAAGAAATGGCGGGAGTTTGAGGATCGAAGTGGAGCTTGGTATTCCATTCACCATTAATAGGGGTCAACATAGTAGAGAAGAATGCATAGACTTCATTATCTATTGATTACAAAGGGCGAGACTTAAGATGGATCTTCCCTGTATAGGGAAAAGAACTTTTATAGGAGAGAAGGAAGCAGATGGAAGCTCACTGCCCTGATGACCAATCTAAGAGATAGGCAGTTACCAGACAAAGTTAGGGGAAAACATGTGAATTACTGTCAACAAGTCTCTGCAAGCATGTGACTGACCAATCTAATTTGTTGCAAGTCTTTCTGGGAGGAGGGGTGAGGGAGAAGAAAAATAGAAGGGTAGTAGTTATTTCTCCAGTCTTCCCAAGATGGTAGAAAAGTTGACAGGAATCTTGATTGTTGATTTATTTGTGTCCAAATAGAATTGAAAAATTGGGATGTATTAGGGTGAGAATACTATTTTTAAAAATCTGTATAAACTTTGCTCAGACTAGAGGTAGTTTACTTCTATAGAGACTCTTCAGAATTGTCTTTGTCTTGGTTCCTGTCATTCAAAACACTTTGTGCATATAAGTACTTTATGTTTAGTGGATGTTTAATTCGTGTTTTTTGAGTGATTGCATGAAATAATAAGAAAAAGCAAAGAACTGGGGCCTAATCAGGTTATGTGGGGCCTAATAATAAAGTCACACGGTAACTCTGCCTATAGTTTATGATCTATTATCATGTGGAAGACTCTCTTCTTTATGAGATTTGGAACTGTCTGGCAGAAATAGTATGAATTCATCTGTTCCTATACCTTTCCCCCCAAAATTACTTGTCAGTTAAGGCAGGTGATTAGTAGATTGTTTAAAAAAAAAAAGCTATAAAAAGTATCAAATTCAGTGGCAACAATTGACTTATATTCCCACTTTCCTGCTATTGTGGCGTTTTCTGTGAAAATTTCTTGGCAAGGTGCCAGTAGGCTGTAGGCAGAATTTCAGTGGTGGAATGTGAAGCAAGTAAATTCAGTTGTAAGCTCTTTGAGGGCAGGATGATGTGTTTTGTCTGGGATAGTACTCTTAGAACCTAATGGTATTCTGTGTTTGTTGGATGGTTTTTAAAAATCGAAGGTAAGTAGGAAAGAAGAGATTCTTAGTCCAATATGAAACAAAGGGAATGTGGTTTCAAATATGAAAGCCCATGTCTTCCTCTCTCTTCCCTCCTGCCTCCTTTTCTTTTTGGGAATTTGGGATGACTTCTGGAGTGTGGTTCTTTTGGGCAGGAGTAAATGAGATATTACCCAGAATCACTACTAACTCAAAAGCTGGATTCTTCTCCTGGGCTAAAACCTCTGTATACTGGTGACCTCAAGTCTAGAAATCCACTGAATTCCAAAAATTCATTAATGGCAGAATGTGATGTTTCTGTACCTGCTTTGGTTTAGATCAAACTAGTTCCAGATTTGCTCAAATGAACTCAAGTCTGATGCCTGTACAACCAAATAGAGACTGAGATCACCTTCTCTTGTTTGGCATTGCTTCTGTGTGAACAATCATTTTCAGAGCTTTGAAAAAGATAAACACAGCCCAAATGGCCCCATTGTCAAAGCTAAATTTGCTCACCAGTCCACAAGGCTCAGAATGGAAAACAGATAGTTATTTGAAAAAGGAACTTAAAACTTTATTCTCTCTACCTTCCATACAATCCTGTCACAAAATCAACTGCAGTCAGTTGCCTATTGGCTTCTGTTTCATCTTAATTCTATATTCTGGGGATATTGAACTCCAAGAAGATGGCTGACTCCTTTAAAATTTAGTTCCCTTCTGGCTCCAGAATTTATAACTTTGTGTCTCTTATAAATCAATACATCTTCATGTTATAGCATTGAAAATTGTAATAATCCATTGTTCTGATGTCAATCTTATTGGCACCCTAAAACTTTAAAATAGAAATAAAAATCTAGAGGAGTAAGATGGCAGAGGAGGAGGAGACTTAAATCTCATCTGGTCCCAGGAATTCAGCTACATAGTTATCAAACCATTCTGAACAACTATGAACTCAAGAGGAGATCAAAGAAAAGAAGAGCAGCAATTCTATGAAAGAAAGAAAAGCGACCACTTTCTGGAAGGTAGGTCATGTGGAGAAGCGAATCTGAGGCAATATTTAAGAAGATAGACCATGGGGGAAGGGAGCCTCTGTCAGCTGGCTCTCAGCAAGTGATAGAGCAGCAGAGCACAAAATCAGAACCTTTAGAAGTCTGCTCCACTGAGGGACATCACGCCAGTGGCTCATTTGGGGAGAGGGGTGTGGAACCCTCTCTGGGACAGTGAGGTCTCATGACCCATAGGGTCAAAGAAAGACCAGGGTTGCCTAAGTGTGGCAGGGCTCCCAGGTATTGGAACAGGGAAGCCTACTGCAAAGACAGAGCCAAGGAGTGAGCCGTCAGCTCAGGGTTGCCATAAACTGTAATCCACAGCACATTTGGGCCACTACCCTTCATAAAGGGACACAACCACTGGCAGATCTGGGAAGACACCCCTTCCTCCCCTGGGAGGAGTTCATGGAGGCACACTGCAGGAATCTTCTGGGCTTGGAAACTCCAAATGGGGTTGTGTGCCAGATAGAAATGCTTGTTCACAGGCCAAGTGAGCCCAGAGTGCAACTGGAGACCAGGGAGACAGAAGTAATTGACTGCTTTTCTCTGAGAGCACACTGAGGACTGGGGCCCCAAGTTATTGGTTCCTCCAGGCCAGAGATTGGGAGGCCATCATTTTCATTCTCATCCTCCAAAACTGTATGGAAAACTTTCAGGGAACAAAAGCCACATAGAGCAAAACCAAGCAAATTACTTAGCCTGGACCCTGGCAAGGGAGGTGCAATTCTGCCTAAGGCAAAGACATTTGAGAACCACTGCAACAGGCTCCTCCCCAAGAAGATCAGCAAGAATATCCAGCTAAGACCAAGTTCACCACTCAATGAGAACCGCAAAACTCCAGCACTGGGGGGAATACAGCCCATAGAATTCATGGCTTCTTACCATGATTCTTTAATCTTTCAAAGTGAATCTTTAAAATTTCCTTTTTTTTTTTAATTTTTATTTTTCTACTTTAAAAATTTTTCTTCTTTCATATTTTAGCCAACATCTTATCAATTCCTTTTTAAAAATATTTTTTAAATTTTCATTTTACAGTCATATTCTATGCCCTCATTGTATTTAACCTTATTTTTTGTGTTTATATATATATATATATATTTTTGTGTGTTTATATATATATATATATAGCACTATATATATATATAGCTATTCAATATATAACTATATATATAGTTATATATGCAATATATATTAAATATATAACTATATATATATATTTATATGCGTTTTTTCTTTCTTTAAAATTTTGGGATACAGTTTCTTCTAACAAACCAAAATATACCCTAAATCTAGTGTATAGGTTTCTTCTCATCTCCTGCTGAGTACATTCTCTCCTTTTTTTTTTTTTAATTTTTCTTCTTTCTTTTTCAACCTTATCAATTCCTTATTTAAAATCTTTTTTTTTTTTTTTAAAGATTTTATTTATTTACTTGAGAGAGAGACAGCGAGAGAGAGCATGAACGAGGAGAAGGTCAGAGAGAGAAGCAGACTCCCCATAGAGCTGGGAGTCCGATGCGGGACTTGATCCCGGGACTCCGGGATCATGACCTGAGCCGAAGGCAGTCGTCCAACCAACTGAGCCACCCAGGCGTCCCTTAAAATCTTTTTTAATTTTCATTTCTATAATCATATTATATCCCTTTATTGTATTCACCCTTATTTTTGTATATGTATAAGTATTTCTTTCTTTAAAATTTTTGGAGGCAGTTTCTTCTAACAGACCAAAATATACTCAAAATCTAGTATGTGGCTCTGTTCTATTCAGCAGCCTGACCATAGTCTTTTTTCCTCTTTTCCCCCCAGTTTCAGGTCTCTTCTGATTTGTTTAGTGTATTTTTTTTTAGGATTGTTGTTACTCTTTTAGCCTTTTGTTCTCTCATTCATCTGTTCTCCTCTTGAAAAAATGACAAAATGGAAAAACTCACCTCAGAAATAAGAACAAAGGCAGTACCAACTGCCAGGGACCTAATCAATAGAGACATTAATAAGATGTTGGAACTGGAGTTCAGAATGACAATTTTAAAGATACTAGCTGGTGTTGAAAAAAGCATAGAGGATACTAGAGAATCCCTTTCTGGAGAAATGAAAGAACTAAAGTCTAACTAAGCTGAAATTTTAAAAAGGCTATTTATGAGGTACAATAAAATATGGAGGCTCTTACTGCTAGGACAAATGAGACAGAAGGGAGAATTAGTAATATAGAAGACCAAATGAAAAAAGCTGAGAAAAAGAGAGATAAACAACTACTGGATCACAAGGGGAGAATTTCAAAGATAAGTGATATCATAAGATGAAACAATATTAGAATAATTGGGATCCCAGAAGAAGAAGAAAGAGAGAGAGAGGTATATTGAAGCAAATTATAGAACTTCCCTAATGTGGGGAAGGAAACAGTCATCAAAATCCAAGAGGCACAGAAATACACTCAAAATCAATAAAAATAGGTAAATAACCTATTTACCTGGTATAACCTGGTATAATAACCTGGTATCTAATAGTAAAACTTGCAAGTCTCAGAAACAAAGAGAAAATCCTGAAAGCAGCTCAGGATAAGCAGTCTGTAACCTACAACAGTAGAAACATTACACTGGCAGCAGACCTATCCACAGAGACCTGGCAGGCCAGAAAGGAATGGCATGATATTTTGAGAGTACTAAACGAGAAAAATATGCAGCCAAGAATACTATATTCAGCTAGGCTGTTATTGAAAAATTGAAGGGGAGATAAAAAGCTTCCAGGACAAATGAAAACTAAAAGAATTTGCAAACACCAAACTAGCCCTACAGGAAATATGGAAAGGGGTCCTCTAAGCAAAGAGAGAGCCTAAAAGTAACAGAGACCAGAAAGGAAAAGAGACAATATACAGTAAGAGTACTTAAAAAGAACTCTTCCTATTACAGGCAATAAAGTGGCATTAAATCCATATCTTTCAATAGTTACCTTGAATGTAGATTGGCTAAATGCCCAATCAAAAGATACATGGGGATGCCTGGGTGGCTCAGTTGGTTAAGCAGCTGCCTTCAGCTCAGGTCATGATCCCAGCATCCTGGGATCGAGTCCCACATCAGACTCCTTGCTCAGCAAGGAGCCTGCTTCTCCCTCTGCCTCTGCCTGCCATTCTCTCTGCCTGTGCTCGCTCTCTTCCCCTCTCTCTCTCTCTGATAAATAAAATCTTAAAAAAAAAAGATACATGGTATCAGATTGGATTAAAAAACAAAACAAAACAAAACAAACAAAAACAAGACCCATCAATATGCTGCCTGCATAAGACTCACTTTAAACCCAAAGTCACCTCCAGATTTAAAGTGAGGGGATGGAAAACAATTTACCATCCTAACGGACATCAAAAGAAAGCTGGAGTGGCAATCCTTATATCAGACAAATTGGATTTTAAACCAAATACTATGACAAGAGATGAGGAAGGACACCATCTCAAACTTAAAGGGTCTATCCTACAAGAAGATCTAACAATTTTAAATATTTATGCCCCTAACATGGAAGCAGCCAGTTATATAAGCCAATTAGTAACAAAATCAAAGAAACACAATGATAATAATATAATAGTAGGGGACTTTTTAACAACCCCCTCACTGAAATGGACAGATCATCTAAGCAAAAGATCAACAAGGAAATAAAGAATTTAAATGATGCATTGGTCCAGATGGACTTCACAAATATATTCAAAACATTCCATCCCAAAGCAACAGAATACACTTTCTTCTCTAGTGCACATGGAACATTCTCCAGAATAGATCACATCATGGGTCACAAATCAGGTCTCAACTGGTACCAAAAGATTAAGATCATTCCCTGCATATTTTTGAAACCAATGCTTTGAAACTAGAACTCAATCACAAGAGGAAAGTTGGAAAGAACTCAAATACATGGAGGCTAAAGAGCATCCTACTAAAAAATGAATGGGTCAACCAGGAAATTAAAGAAGAATTTTAACAATTCCTGGAAACAAATGAAAATGAAAACAAAACTGTTCAAAATATTTGGGATGCAGCAAAGGCAGTCCCAAGAGGAAATTATATAACAATACACACCTTTCTCAAGAAACAAGAAAGGTCTCAAATACACAACCTAACCCTACACCTAAAGGAGCTGGAGAAAGAACAGCAAATAATGCTTAAATGCAGCTGGAGAAGAGAAATAGTAAAGATCAGAGCAGAGATCAATGAAGTAGAAACCAAAAGAACAATAGAACAGATCAATGAAACTAGGAGGTTGAAAGAGTTAATAAGATTGCTAAACCCTGGCCAGACTCATTAAAGAGGGAGAGATAGAACCTAAATAAGTAAAATCTTTAATGATTTTATTCAACCAGCACCACTGAAATAAAAACAACCAACACCATAGAAATAAAAGCAATTATAAGAACATATTATGAGCAACTATATGCCAGCAAATTAGACAATGTGGAAGAAATGGATGCATTCCTAGAGATGTATAAACTACCAAAACTGAGCCAAGAAAAAATAGAAAACCTGAACAGATCCATAATCAGCAAGGAAAATGAAGCAGTCATCAAAAAATTTCCTAACAAACAAGAGCCCAGGGCCAGACAGCTTCCCAAACATTTAAAGAAGAATTAATACCTATTCTTCTGAAACTGTTCCAAAAAATAGAAAGGAAGGAAAACTTCCAAACTCATTTTGTGAGGCCAACATTACCTTGATCCCCAAACCAGACAAAGACCCATCAAAAAGGAGAATTACAGATTAATATTCCTGATGAACATGGATGCAAAAATTCTCACCAAAATACTAGCCAATAGGATCTAACAGTACATTAAAAGGATTATTCACCATAACCAAATGGGATTTGTTCCTAGGTTGCAAGGTTGGTTCAGTATCTGCAAATCAACCAATGTGATACAATACATTAATTTTAAAAAAATTTAAAAAAACACAAGAACCATATGGTACTCCACCCCAGAACAGCTAGAACTCATGAAGGAGTTTAGTGAAGTGGCAGGATATAAAATCAATGCACAGAAATCAGTTATATTTCTATACACCAACAATAAAACAGAAGATAAATTAAAGAGTCAGTCCCATTTATAATTACACCCAACGTAAGATACCTAAGAATAAATCTAACCAAAGAGGCAAAGAATCTCTACTTAGAGAACTATAGAATACTCATGAAAGAAATTGAGGAAGACACAAAGAAATGGAAAAGCATTCCATGCTCTTGGACTGGAAGAACAAATACTTCAAAAATATCTATGGTATTTAGAGCAATCTACACATTTAATGCAATCCCTATCAAAATACCATCACCTTTTTTCAAAGAAATGGAAAAAATAATCCTAAAATTTGTATGGAGCCAGAAAAGACCCAGAATAGCCAAAGGAATGTTGAAAAAGAAAACTGAGGATGCTGGCATCACAATTCCAGACTACAAGTTCTACTGCAAAGCTGTAATCATCAAGACAGTATGATACTGGCACAAAAACAGACACATAGATCAATGGAACAAAATAGAGAACACAGAAAGGGACCCTCAACTCTGTGGCCAACTAATCTGACAAAGTAGGAAAGAATGTCCAATGGAAAATAGTGTCAAAAACAATGAATACTGTCACGCTGAAAATAAATAAATAAATAAGTAAAAAAAAAAAAAAAAGAAAGAAAAGAAAAGAAAATAGTCTCTTCAACAAATGGTATTGGGAAAATTGGACAGCTACATGCAGAAGAATGAAACTGGACCATTTCCTTATACCACACATAAAAATATACCCAAATTGGGTGAAAGACTTCAATATGAGAAAGGAATCCATCAAAATCCTTGAGGAGAATACAGGCAGCAACCTCTTTGACTTCAACTGCAGCAACTTCTTCCTAAAGATGAGGGAAGCAAGGGCAAAAATGAACTATTGGGACTTAATCAAGATCAAAAGCTTTTGCACAGCAAAGGAAACAGCCAACAAAACCAAAAGACAACCAACAGAATATGGGAGAAGATATTTGCAAATGACATATCAGATAAAGGGCTAGTATCCAAAATCTGTAAAAAACTTACAAACTCAAAACCCAAAGAACAAATAATATGATCAAAGAATGGATAGAAGAATGTGAACAGACATTTCTACAAAGGAAACATCCAAGTGGCCAACAGACACATGAAAAAGTGCTCATTATCACTTGGCATCAGGGAAATACAAATCAAAACTACAATGAGATACATCACACGAGTCAAAATGGCTAAAATTAACAAGTCAGGAAACATAGATGTTGAAAAGAATGTGGAGAAAGGGAAACCCTCTTACAGTGTTTGTGGGAATGCAAATTGTTGCAGCCACTCTGGAAAACACTATGGAGATTCCTCAAAAAGTTGAAAATAGAGCTACCCTATAACTCAGCACTTGCACTATTGGGTATTTACCCCAAAGATACAAATGTAGTGATCTAAAGGGGCATGTATTCCCAGTGTTTATGGCAGCACTGTCCACAATAGCCAAACTATGGGAAGAGCCTATATGTCCATCAACAGATGAATGAATAAAGATGTAGTGTATATGTGTATATATGTATGTGTGCAAGCACACGCACACACACACACACACACACACACACACACACACACTGGAATATTATGCAGCCATCAAAAAATAAAATCTTGGGGCACCTGGTGGCTCCATGGGTTAAACCTCTGCCTTTGGCTCAGGTCATGATCTCAGGGTCCTGGGATTGAGTCCCGCATTGGGCTCTTTGCTCAGCAGGGAGCCTACTTTCCCCTTTCTCTCTCTGCCTGCCTCTCTGCCTGCCTCTCTGCCTAGTTGTTATCTCTCAAATAAATAAATAAATAAATAAATAAATAATCTAAAAAAATGAAATCTGGGGTACATGGGTGGCTCAGTGGGTTAAAACCTCTGCCTTCAGCTCAAGTCATGATCCCCGGGTCCTGAGATCGAGCCTCACATCAGGCTCTCCGCTTGACAGTGAGCCTGTTTCCACCTCTCTCACTCTGCCTGCCTCTCTGCCTGCTTGTGATCTCTGTCTGTCAAATGGATGAATAAAATCTAAAAAAAAAAAAAAAAAAAAAGAAAAGAAATCTTGCCATTTGCTACGCCATGGATGGGACTAGAGGGTATTATGCTAAGTGAAATAAGTCAATCAGAGAAATCCAATTATTATATGATCTCACTGATTTGTGGAATTTGAGAAAAAAAGGCAGAGGATCATAGGGGAAGAGAGAGAAAAATGAAATGAGACACAACCAGAGAGGGAGACAAACCCTAAGAGACTATTAATCTCAGGATACAAACTGAGTGTTGCTGGCGTGGGGGGAGGGGTAGGGATAGGGTGGCTGGTTGATGGACATTGGGGAGCATATCTGCCATGGTGAGTGCTGTGAATTGTGTAAGACTAATGAATCATAGACCTATACCCCTGAAACAAATAATTCATTATATGTTAATAAAAAATGGAAGAAAAAAGGAAATAAAAATCTGGAATCAGGGACGCCTGGGTGGCTCAGTTGGTTAAGCAGCTGCCTTCGGCTCAGGTCATGATCCCAGCGTCCTGGGATCGAGTCCCACATCGGGCTCCTTGCTCCGCAGGGAGCCTGCTTCTCC
>NC_081564.1:57235342-57246624 GCF_022355385.1 Mustela nigripes | reverse complement strand
AATTGGTTAAGCAGCTGCCTTCGGCTCAGGTCATGATCCCAGCGTCCTGGGATCGAGTCCCACATCGGGCTCCTTGCTCCGCAGGGAGCCTGCTTCTCCCTCTGACTCTGCCTTCCACTGTGTCTGCCTGTGCTCGCTCTCGCTCGCTCTCTCTCTGACAAATAAATAAATCTTTAAAAAAAAAAAATCTGGAATCAAATGGAAAGGTAGCTTATTGGTTTAAATAGTGATGGCTAGAATCATGTGTCAAATCTTAACTCCTAAGCCTAGTCATCATGACCAATTGACACTTACTTTATGACTAAATCTTACAAAGGGCAACATTTAACTCTCCAAGCCCAAAGAAGATTAAAATCATCATACTAAAAGGAAAAGGCAGCTCAGTAAAATCACACCCAAAGCAGAAGGTGCTGCCAATAGCCTCAGAGTAAGAAAAGAGGAAATTTTAGAAATTTTCACAAGAAATCAAAAGGCACAGCTCTGGGGTTATTAATTCTACAAGCATGTTGCAAACTGTACGAAGTAGAACATAGTCATTGTTTTGATAGACATTTTGCATATTCTATTTAGGAAATCAAAGAAAATATTTTTTAGCAACATAATCATCAAAACCATTAAACTATTTTTGATAATCTCGTAAAGTGTGTATTTTAATACATTTCTACACATTTTGGGGAAATGTTATTTATGTATAGTAGATATTTCCACAATGCTAACTGGTCAACAGAACTTAATATATAATTTATAATATGTATTTGTAAAATATATACATTTTTAAAAATTATCATTCTCCTTTCTAACTTTCTGGGCCCAAATAGATCCATTCTTTTTTTCATCATGAGCTGTCTCTCATCCGGTTTAAACTCTTTGGTGGCAGTAAATATTAAAAAATTTAAGGGAAAAACCCTCTAAAATATGCTGTTTCACTGACTAATTCTTCACCTTTCCAAGTCTTTATTGGTGACCATTCCAAACACAGGAAATTATTGGATATTAAGAAAACATTACAGGATAGTATTGCTGGTCCAGAAGACAGCATAAGATTCCAGGTGGGCAAAACCTTTGTGGGACCGGAGTTTTAGGTGCTTAGGTAAGTCAGTAGAAGAAACAAGGCCTACCCTGGAGAAGTCAGATATAATCATGCAGAGTAGAGCTGGATGAGTTGGAGTTGGAGGAAGGATGAGAACCATGAGTCGGTTCTTTGGAGGAAGCAGAATTCAAAAGGCAACACAGGTACCTTGGAGCTGGAGATGATGAGGAGGGTGGGAGCATGCCTTCAATTCATGTGTTCTGCAACAATTTATACCTTAGCTTATTCTCTTCCACTGGGCCATCTAAAATTTATGACTGGAAAATAGATGCTCTCCACATATTTGCCTCTTTCCCCTTATATCCAGGGTTACATTTTTAAGAGTTAATTAACCATGGTTGACATTTATCTTTAGGTACAGAAGATCTTTGGGGGCCAAGCTTAGGGGATAGTCTTTTTCAGGGTTAGGAACCTCCATACCTCCCCTTTTTTTCCTGGGGAACAGTATAAAAGTGTCCAGCCATGGTGCTGCCCAAGCAATGATTTTCAAAATCTTAATCAATTGTCCATGAACTGGCTGAAGGTTTTTTTTCCCTAAGGACTTGAAAAGCTATTATGGTGTAACTCGATGGCATCCTGCTCTTGAATACAATTGGTCAGCTGCTATTTGTCCTTTGACTGGTTCTAGACCTGGTCATGACCTGCTGGCATTTTGGGGAGAACAATTTCAGAACAGGAACTTTCTGAGACAAGTGTTTGCAAGAGAAAGTGTGTAATTGCAGAATTGGATTTTTTGGCCTCTAGAAGCCATAAATATTGAGTCAGTGTAGCCCTTCCTCCTATTCCCCACATTTTCTCAGCTCAGATATCAACTCCTGTGGAAATCCTTTCCTACTGTCCAAGTCCAATCTGTGTGCTCCCATGACATTACAGTAATTTTCCTGCTCTCTTATAACTGCCTCAGTGCCTATCACTATCTGTATGCTCCACTAAGATGTGAGCTTCTTTTGGAAGAAACTAGGTCTTTTACGATATTGGATCCTAGCTCCGAGTTTATAAATTAAATATTTGTTAAGTGTGTGGGTACCTAAATCAAAGCATTTCCGTGTCTGCCTACTCTCTCTATGATCCAGCCATCTGGCCCTGGCCCTGATTCTATCAGTCTGCTGAGATTGAAGATGATGACACAGTTACCATCCATGTGTAACCATGTAACTGACCACAATCTGTTCCCAACCTACCACTTTCTCAAGTCCCAACTCAGTCACCACCTTTTCTACTGAGCTGGGCCAGAATGCTCTAGGCTAAAATGATGTATCCCTTCTCTGACTTCCAACACTCAGTGTTCAGAATTTATGCAACTAACTCTCGATCACACACTTTCTTTTGTGTGACGTCTGTGGGTCTGGTCTCTGTGAGCATCTCACATGTCAAGTTCAGTCTACCCATTTTCTTTTACTCCTTCTGTGCATCTAAGTACTAAGCTGGCCACAGAGAGCACCTCCCAGCAGTGCTGACAGGCTTGAATTGATCCTGATCTACATGAATATAGAAGTCCTAAGGGTGAACTTTTTGTTCAGAGTTCTTCCTGGATTTGCACTAGAGAGGCTGATTTCTGGTGATGACTAAAACTGCTGTGTCAATGGGTACGGGAAGAGATGGAAAGGAATTGGCAGAGGCAGAACTGTCCTTTTGTTATTTTGTTATAAATAAACTCCCTCAGTGGAAACTTGTTAACCTCAGTCCTTGCCTTCACATCTACTTATATGCAAGACCTCCCTCGACAAATCAATCTTTACACTGCAGTGGCACTCTCTTGACAAGATATGTTTGGCTTAGCCACTGTTGATATTTGTTCTTGAAATCTCGGTTGTATGGCATGGTACACTCTGAGAGCAGAAACCGAGATGCTTAGTTTATATGCACGGAGGATGGGCAAGATGCAAACAGAAAGAGACGGTCCACAGCAGGGCAGCAGGAGTGGCGGGAGCTGAGCAGCACTTAATATGTTGTGATGTATTGAATCTATGAAATGCTTGTTCAATAGCTAGTCAAAGTAAATTTAGAAGGACACAGGAAAGGGATTTATTTTTTCATCATTGTAAAAATGTTCATTATTTCTTATGCTGTTGGTCATGGTCTACTGGTGTCCTTTGGCAATCCCCGTGCCCTTAGAATCCCGAATAGCACCATTGACAGGATTAGGTGAGGTTTGTTCAATATATTCAAGTCCCCAGAGAGCTACGGTTTTATTGGTACTTTGGAATTGGGCTTTCTTGCTGGATTTTATTCTGGAAAAAAAAAAGAAAAGAAAAAAAAGAGCTAGAGAGCTTGACACTCTCTCAAGGTAAATTAGTTGATTGCTTCTCCTCTAGTGCATAACTTTATTGGAGCATTTCCCAAATTTGACTGAGATAATTTACATACATGTCTGTTTTGCTCATCAGACAGTGAGTGTTTGCAACAGAGACTGTATCTTCTTCACTTATTTTTCCCAACAGAGTGGCATAGTGCCCAGCACAGAGGAAACCCTCATGCAATGTTTGCTGAACGAGATGTCTTAATATCCATGAAGAACCACCTATATAATGGAGGAAACAAGAAAGGTAAATGAAAGCTATTTTGTGCCTGCTTAAGAGAAATGCAGATACTATTAGATAATTAATTAAATTTTAATTTTCCTGTAAGTGGTCTCCTGAGAAGTGTGCTATTTTAGCACTGTACCTAGACTAGGCTACTGATAAACACTTCTTGTGGGCCTTGTTTTATGCTAAATGGCATGGGAAAAGAATTGGATAAAGCATGGCCTCTGCAAAGAATGTTGGGTGTCATCTAGGGAGACAAGGTCTGAAAGAGGACCAAGTACACAGTGGAATATAATGAAGGTAAAAACAATATGGATAAAAAGAGATCAGAATAGGAGAAAATTGCATGAGCTAGTGCAATTAAGGGAGGTAGTAGGAGGAGGTAAAAATCCATTGCAATGAAGTTCCCATTGATAAATGACATGTGGGAAAGCATTAATTGAATCATGCTGCTATTTTATATAAGATTCAGGACAGGAATGTTAGATACTATTTTTTAGAAAGGATATGCTGTTCAGTGCTGTTGGAGAATCCTCTGACCATCAGATTTCCCTAGATTTATCAGTGAACAAACTTGTCCCAAGAAAGACCGCATGGTGCTCTGCTAAGGAAGAGTGTGCTGAGTCTAAAGACCTTGATGCTCACCCTCAATTCTACTGTTAGCTGTGTGACCTTGATGATGTTAGGTGACCTCTCTGGACCCCACCTTCCTCTTTTAAAATGTTGATATCAGGGAAAACCTGCCCAGACTTCATTGCAAGGACATGGCAAACTTTAAATTGTGAAAGAAAAATTACCTGTATAAAGGCAGAAGTCACCTCATCCCTCAGCCTTTATAGGGCCAAGACTCTGATGAAGAGAGAAAGCTGCGTAATTGCTACTTTGCAGCACAATCACTGATTTTTCAGGCATTCAGGACACTGCCTCCCACCCCTCAATTTTTATTTCCATTTAGAAGTCAGAAATTCTTAGAACACATTTAAGCATTTATGTGTGCACATTTTAGCATAAAGAATAACATTCTCCACAAGTAGAAAAATCACATGTCACAGGGGACTGAGGCAGGGGAAGTGTCAGAAGAACCTGGATTAATGGGAACATTTCCAATCCCATTTTTTAAAATCAGTCTTTCAATTTGGAATATCACTAAGCCAACATGGGTGAGAGCACATTCAGATTCTGTAGCAGAAATCTGCAGTAAAGTGTCTGATCGAAAGTAGAAACTGGGGTAGGAACTGTTCAGAGTAAGCCAAGAGAAATCCGAAACACTGTATATTTATAGCTAGTTCTAAAATATGTGGCTACACCCCAACTGTTCAAAGATGAGCAAACAGAAAAAAAAAAAGAAAAGAAAAAAAGAAAAAGGGAAAGGGACCTAGATGCAAAACCTCTGGAAATTACCTCTTACAATCCAGATACTGGCTTTCTCAATAGGATGTAAGAATGCATGGCCTCTTGGCCAAAGGCTCATAAGAAGAAGCCCACTAGGGGTTAAGCCGCTGCCTTCGGCTCAGGTCATGATCTCAGGGTCCTGGGATCGAGTCCCACATCGGGCTCTCTGCTCAGCAGGGAGCCTGCTTCCCTCTCTCTCTCTGCCTGCCTCTCCATCTACTTGTGATTTCTCTCTGTCGAATGGATAAATAAAATCTTAAAAAAAAAAAAAAAGAAGAAGAAGAAACCCACTAGGACTAAGATGTAAATTCTGCAAAATAAAAGGAAAGAAAAAATGGTAAGATAATTAAGGGTAGATATGGAAAATAATGAAATTCAAAAGCATGTAAATAAAAAAAAGATTTTAAATGATAAGAAAGCCAGTCCTTGATTTGGAGGACAAGCTTGAGAAATTATCATAAATGTCAAAGACCATTGTCCTGAAATAGATTATAACTCATAGAAAGACTCCAAAATGGAGAAATATGCAGATAAAAAGTGCCTCTCAAAAAGAGAAAAGAACAATGCAAGCAGAGGAAAACATCAGAGATGTACTGAAGGTAAGTCTTTCTTCAGCTCTAGAAAGTATGTACAGATTGAAAGGTCCACAGGTTTTAGGGCAAAATCAATGAAAGGAAAACCACATTTAGATCCATGTCTGACAATTTTTATTGTAATTACAAAACTAAGTAAATATCAAACTGGAAAAGTAAGCAGGCAATGTTCAAAGGCATAAAATTTATGTTGCCAACCAAACTCATATTTGCAAAGCAGAATGCTGGGGGGTTAGAAGTACAAACGTGCAAGATAGTTTTGATGAGAAAATTTGAAAAGCAAAAATTTTATACTTGTCTAAATTGTCCTTCAATTATGAGACTCTTCTCAGATATTCATATACCCTCCTAAAGGAGAAAAAAAAATAACTTGCATATATGATACAACCTACAATGTTAATTGAACAAAAAGCAAGGAAAAAAGAAACCATAATGTTGTGATGTTTAATTTTGTTGTCAGATTGTCTGGGCTAAGGAGCCTCCAGCTAGCTGATAAAATGTAATTTCTGGATGTGTCTGTGAGGCTGTTTCCAGGAGAGATTAACATTTGAATCTGCAGACTGAGTGAGGGTCCCCCTCATCCATGTGAGTACACCACATCTGCTCCACTGAGGGCCTGGATAAAACAAAAAGGCAGGAGGATGGGTTTGCTCCCTGCTTGAGCTGGGACATTTGTCTTCTCCTGTCCTTATATGTTGGTGCTGCTCATTCCCCCTAGGCCTTCCGGTTTGTTTGGAAGTACACCACTGGCTTTCTTGGGACTGTAGCTTGTAGATTGCAGATCATGGGACTTCTCAGCCCCCATAACCACATGTGTCAGCCCTTCATATTCAATCTCTGTTTATAGTCTATACAACTATGTCAATATCTACACCTGTATCTATAGGATCTCTAGTCCTGTTGGTTGTATTTCTCTACAGAACCCTGACTAATACCAATGATAAAGCCATTTAAATAAAACAGTCAAGAATTGTAAATAGTTATAAAACAGAGTCCAAATATCAGTTAACTTCCCTAGAAACAAGACAATACACAAAAGATAATTAATAATGATTGGTGTATGTATTAGTCTTCTCAGGCTGCCAGAACAAAATGCTATAGATTGGGTGGCTTACACAACAGATACTTATTTTCTCACAGATTTGGACCTGGAAGTCTGAGAGGAGGGTGCTAGCACTGTCACATTCTAGTGAGAGCTCTCTTCCTGGATGGCAGCTGGCTGTATGCTCACTTGTGCTCACATAGCTTTCTTTTGGTGCATGCACATGGAGAGAGAGATCTCTCTCTCTTTTCCTCTTATGAGGGCACCAGTCCTGTCGGATTAGGCTCTATCCTATGGCCTCATTTAACCTTAATTATTTCCAAAATGCCTTATCTCCAAATACAGTCACATGGAGGCCTTCACATATAAATTGTGGGAGTATAAAATTTACCCAATAGCAGTGTAAAAATTTTACTAAATGTGACTACATGAGAACATTGAAAACAAATTATCATAGACTTAAATGGGAGGTCATAAAGCTAATTTCTTTATTAATATTGAAAAACTAATAGTTTTGAAAGATGTAAAAGCAACGATTAATATGAATAAAACCATCCAAAACATGTGTGAATAAAAAAAGAAAACACAGTGACTATAGCAAAAGTTAAAAAAAAAATACAAGGAGAGATGATGATAATAGATTGGCCACCTGATAAAGAGACCAACATATATATGTTTATATATATATATATGTTTTAATAAATACATATATAGGTATATATATGTTTTAATAAAACAACTTTATGATGCTTTTAAAATATATTTCAGTGTTTAAAAAAAAACAAGAAAATACTTGAAATTAAAAGCATGGGTAAAGATATATTAAGTAAATTAAAATAGAGTTAACACAAGGATGATAAAAATTTGTGGAACCCAAAACCAAAGGATTATTTCATAATAATAAAAATGCAGTTCATGACAAACATAAACTAAGAGGCATTTATTACAATATCATAGGGCATCGACATATATCAACCAAATGCTCAACTGCAGGAAATATTTTATAGAAATGCAACAGTTTGGGGAAAGTTTAATAAAAGACATAATCTTGTACAGACCCAATGAAGAAAATAATTAAAAAATAGAAATAAGTATACAAAAGATTTAAAAATTGTAATATATGTTTTCGTGAAGACAGCCAAGATTTCATACACAAAGAAAGGGAAATATAATCATTTTTACAACTAACATCGAACATTTGCCAAAACTGTTCATGACAGACAAAATTTCAGATGTGTATTGGACAGAAATACGATTATGATAATATAAAAGTCACTGGTGATCACTGTTACCATTCTGTGTTTACAACTTACCAGGACATATGTTAAATGTTTTATATGTATTAGTCCATTTATTCCTGGTAACAATGCTATTAAGTCAACGCAGTTATATCTTGATGTTACATATGAAGGATTTCGACTTAGGTTAAATATTTCTGTCAAGGTTGCATGAGGAGTCGGATGTTAAGCTCTGTGGCTCTCAAACTTCAGCATGCACCAGAGTCCACTGGGTTTGTGGGTTTGCTGAGCCTTATAACCAGATTTTCTGAGTCAGTGGGTCTGATTGTCATCCTTTAATTTGCATTTCCAGTGGTTCTATGTCGATGCTGATGCTGCTGGTCCAGTATGTTAAGAACCACAAAGCCAGGTGATATCAGAACAATACATTTGCTACTGTACTGTTTTGGAAAAGGAGAAATTACAGAGACCAGGTTATGAGAAAAATGCAATAAATTTAGAAATTTATAATTAGCATAGCTAAAAAACAGTACTTGGAAATTTAATTAAAAATAAAAAGCAATCATTCCCAAGTTAATCAATTTAATACATTTCCAATTAAAATTCCAATTGGATTTTTTTTCTTTGAACTTGACAAAATGATTCTAAACTCCATGTGGATGAATAATAGGAAATAATAGCCAAGACAAATTAGAAAAAGAAGAGTAATTGGGGGGGAATTGCCTCACCATATAATAAAACATTATAGATTTCCAGTACAAGATGGCATACCCAGCAGGTTCTCACTTTGTGTTCTCTAAAATTTCCACTGAAATGCTGAAATGTAAGCTTTGAGGTATGACAAGGAATAAACCAATAATAGTGTTGAGGAAGGGCAGCACCAAACATAAGAGACTACAGGGATTTGGGGAAGATGAAAGTAGATAGGAACATGTTAGCAGGTAGTATCAGAGGAATATGAAATTGACATGACCTGGCAGAATACACACAGAGCTGTGGCCTACATGGAACATGGTCTGCCTTTCAGAATCCCGAATGGAAGGGCTTTGGGCTCAGTGGAGGCACAGATGCTAGACAGCAGGTATGAAAGATGCGATTACAACAAAGGGACTGATTAAAGTTCCGTGAATAAAGCAATTGAACCAGGTGACACTTCCACCCCTGTCCCCATCTACTCTAACCTGTTCTTCTTCCCTGAGTTAAAGGCAGCCCCACATTTATCCCCAGGCTCAACAATAGAACATTGTTCTTAACAGAAATGGACTGAATCAGGGAAGATATTTAGAATGGTGGTATTGGAATCATAGAGAAAATCTTTTCTTATTCTGGAAATTGGGGACTCTCACTCTCACAGTCAGTATGATCCCATTCAAGGAAAATTAGAAGGAAGTTATCAGGAGAATTTGAATAGTACAAGAGACAAAGCATCTAATACTGGGATGTGAGCTATGTCTAACATAAAAAAAACCCTAAAGCAAAATCTTCTTCTAATAAAATGAGAGCATAAAACAGTAAATTGTGGACTCAAGCAAGAGACCTTCCTTTCAAGACATACCCTAGATTGACACCCTTGCAGGCAGGCCTAGAGAAAACCTGGGCCAGGATACAACAAGAAGACAAGGGTCTTCAGATGCAAAGGCAATTGGGAAAAATGATAATTGATAGAATAACTGATATAGCTGTGTTTCAGTCTATTCAGACTGCTACAACAAAATACCATAGAACAGGTGCTTATAAACAACAGAAATGTTATTTCTCACAGTTCTGGAGGGTGGAAAGTACAAGATCAAGTTGCTGTAAGATTCAGTGTCTGGTCAGAGCCCACTTCCCAGGTCATAGATGGCGGTCTTTCCCTTGGGAGGATGGAGAGGCTGGAGGAAAGTGGCATAAGGTAATTAAATTCACACCTTTAAGAGTAGGAAATTACTTGATAATGGCTAAAAATAATAAACTAAAAATAGTAGATAAATTTTCTTTGATACTGGAAGCTTGTTAGAAATACACCACAAAAACACAAACATAGCAACACCCTTTAACTGGTTGCCTCTAGAGAGTAGAAGAGATTGAGAAAGATGGTCTAGGGCAAAATACTTCTTTACAAATGTAGCTCTTCTTTAAAGGGAGATTTTTCAGCTGTTTCTGGGGATATTTTTTTTCATGTTTCCATATGAACTAAAATTCTATTTTATTAAAGAATTACCTTCTATTTTTTATTAAGAGTATGTTTTTAGTTTGACTTACAAAAAATTTCCATGCTTATGAATAAGAAGTCCTATCCAAGAATGCCTTTCCTTCTTTTCAAGTCACTTTCTGTGTCACTTAGAAGAATGTTGCCATTATGGGGCGCCTGGGTGGCTCAGTGGATTAAGCCGCTGCCTTAGGCTCAGGTCATGATCCCAGTGTCCTGGGATCGAGCCCCGCATCGGGCTCTTTGCTCAGCAGGGAGCCTGCTTCTCTCTCTCTCTCTCTCTCTCTCTGCCTGACTCTCCGCCTACTTATGATCTCTCTCTCTGTCAAATAAATAAATAAAATCTTTAAAAAATAAGAAAAAAATTTAAAAAAAAAGAAGAATGTTGCCATTTCTGTGAAGGAACACACACCAAAGAATAAGTGAAAATAGAATTAAAGCTGTTGAAATAGAGTTCAGAAGATAAATCACAGATCAGTGGTCAAATAGACAGTCATCCTCATTAAAAGTTAACAACTAAGTGAGTTAAATAGATCAATTGATAGAAACCATTGGTTTGGATCATAGAATGATCCTCATGTCCATGTGAGATCACTCCTCACTATTCCCCATTCCAGGTGACCTACTCACGTTCATTTTTTTCACTTCAGATGTTTTTTGCCTATCCTAGGAGTTCATATATAAAGAGTCATATACTATGTACCCCTTTGTGTCAAACTTCTTTCATTTAGCCTAAGAGGTTCAACCAAGTTGTTTTGATAATCAGTGGTTTGTTTCTTTTTCATGAGTATACCATAATTTATGTTTCCATCATTTTATTTCCAGTTCTAGTTATCTTTATTAAAAGGACATTGAACATTTTTGTACAAGTCTTTATGTGGAAAAAAAAGTTGTTATTTCTCTTTTAATAAATACCTTTTATTAGGGCACCTAGATGGATTAGTCAGTTAAGCATCTGATTTCAACTCAGGTCATGATGTAGGGTCCCAGGATTGAACCCCACATTGGGCTCCCGACTCAGCAGGGAGTCTATTTCCCTCTGACCCTCCCTTGACTTATTCTTTCTCTCTTTCTCAAATAAATAAACGAAATCTTAAAAAATGAATAAAATAAATACCTTTTATTGTATGAAAAATATATGCTTAATTTTATTTAAAAAAAAAAAAACATTTATTGAAGAGGCTGTCTTTTTTCCATTGGACATTCTTTCCTGC